>NW_025421393.1:0-37244 GCF_011764305.1 Mustela putorius furo
TTTTTTTTCTTTTTCTTTTTTTTTGGAAAGCCAATCTTACTGTATGTACGTACTGTAATTGTTGTAAACCCCACATGGTCATAGGCAATATTTCCACTGCTGCTGCGGTTTCTGAAATAGGGGGCGGCTTTGGGGATATTTCTTCCTTCAAGGGGGGGATAGATTTTTTCAGTGAAAACCACTAGGGCTGGGAGTTTTGCTTTGGTCGGAAAGGTTTTGAGGATGACTGTTAGGTAGTTTAATAAAATGCCGTTATTTAATATTTTCTTTATTTTGTCCTGTGTAGTGTGGGGACTTGTCCTGTGTGAGGAAAATCTTTCGGCTTCTCTCCAATGTATTAAATTTCAGTGACATAACATTTGCATAATATGCTCTTTCTCATTCTCCGTTACAAAAAGATCTATTAGATCTCTATTTGCCTGCCTTTCTTTGCCTGCTAGATATTGGGCAAGTGGGGCTTCTCTTCTGTAAAGAGAATTTTGGCTAAGGCGTAGTGCTTAATGGGTGGCAGAACGACTTTCTCGGCGTTAAATTTTTTCTTTTTCTTTGAGTTCTTGTTAATTTTTGTGTGGGTTGTTTTTGTTTTGGGGTGAGCCCAGGGTTGTTGCTGGTCTTTTTTCTTTATACTCTGCTTCTTTTGTTCGGCCGCCCTGCCCCGGGGTAGTGGATTATTAGCGGGGGCCGGGGCGAATTTCCTTCAGATAAAAACTCCCCAGCCTGATTTTTAACTGTTGCTTCTCGGAGGAGAAGCGGCGTGAAAGAGTCCGGCGGGTGGCGGGGCGGCGCACGCACAACGGGGGGAGGCTATGTTCATGATCAGTCCGTTCCAATTTGGAATTTGTTTTCGCTGGTTCATTATTGGTGGACGGTGGTGGGGTTATTTGAAGGGGGGGATGTAAGTGCCCAAGACTGGGATACGTGGGGCTCAAGAGGGGGGTAAGTGTCTATATAGCGTTCTCATTTCATGGAAGGCCGGTAACAGCTTTGGGGGGGCAGGTCCTGGGGCATGCAGGATGGACGTACGGGAGGGGCCCATCAACTAGTCTGGCTTGGGGGACCAGTCTGCATACATGTGAAAAGGAGGCGTGGGGAGAAGGCGGGGGGCCAAGATGAGCATTAGTGGGGTGGGCTGGGAAGCGGGGGAGCGTTAAACAAGGGGGGGGGGGTGTGGGTGTTGTTTTAGCTGTTGTCTTTCGGGGGGGTTTTATTTAGAGTCGTTTAGTGGTATGAGGGGCAGGGTAGGGGGCAGCAGGTGGGAGGAAGTGATGGAGTGGGACATTGGGGGGTCAGGGGAGAAGAGAGAGGGTCCAGTTTGACCCAATGCAGATCCGGCGCATGGGACGTGATTGCATGACCTTGGGCTGAAAGGCAGACCGAAGAGGGTTAAAACTTCTAAGTCTATCCAGAGGCCCCCTAGGTAAACAGTATATTAAACATCAGCCATCCATGATGGGGGGAGGGAAAGCACTTTGACCACTGTGCACGCAGCAGTTGGGCAATCATGTGTTGTGAAGCTTATAGACTAGTGGGAGAACACAGGTGACCTGGGTTGATGTCCTGATGGAATTATCCTTTCGCTTCTCGGCGAGAAGGAAGACAAATCGGCCAAGGGACTGGGGGTGTCATGGCTTTAGGGCGCCGGCAATTGAGAAATGCGGGCAGGGTTCGGGGCAGGCAGATGTGTGGGGCCCAGGAAGTGGGCCTTTATTTAAAAAGAACCAGTCTTATATTCCTTTCCGGGGCCATCGGAGATTGATGTATAATTAACTGACAAAATTAGAATAGACGGCAAGGTAATAACAGGAGGGGGGGATGATAGAGAGGAGAATCCTACAGGACACAAGGAGGTTTGAGCTACACAGCTGGCACGGGGCGGCTTTAACCTTCGTATACCAAACTTTACTTAACATTACCCTTTTTGGTGGGGGGGGGGAGGTGACAATGACGTAAGTTCTATGTCCTCCCAGCGAATTTACTGTTAGAACAAGACAGTGGGGATCAACTGGTCGGCACCATGAGATCCATTAGCCCTTGCTTATAATGGAACGGGGGAAAGGAAGACCAAGGATACCAAGTACAGTTTGTATCCTTTGCCTGGCTTTTTCCCCAATTCCCCCTGCCCCCACAAGCCCTAACAATAAAGCATTTACTTACTTTGTTTGCTAATGAGTTAGCCTTTTTTACAAAAAGTGTTTTTTTTTAGGGTCCACGTGTGATCAACCGTGTATATTTGTCTTTCTCTTCTCTCGTTGGCTTATTTCGCTTAGCAGATATGTTCCAGTTTTATCTTTTTGTTGGTCACAAATGGCAAGATAGGTTTCCAGCTTTCTTCTCCGAGACGATGATCATTCCTTTTATTTTTAAAGATGATTTATTTAATTTATTTTGGAGAGAGAGACATTGAGCGAGATCATCGAGCGAGGAGAAGGTCATAGAGAGAAGCATGACTCCCAGTGGAGGGGCTGGAGAGCCCTGATGTGGGACTCAAATCCCCCGGGACTTCCAGGATCACTGACCTGATCCGAATGGCAGTCCAGTCGTCTAAACCAACATGAGTCCACCCAGGCGTTCCCGATAATCAGTCTTTTATTTTTTTTATATTTTTTAAAGAGATTTTTTCATTTATTTGTCAGAGAGGGAGAGAGAGAGAGAAAGCGGCCACAGTCAGACAGAGTGGCAGGAAGAGGCCCGAGGGAGAAGCATGCTCTCTGCTGAGCCAATGAGCTGATTGGGGACTCAATCCAGGAATTCTTTGAGTCATGGACCTTGAGCCAACAGGCAGCTGCTTAACCAAATTGAGCCACCCAGGCGATCCTGACTATCAGTCTTTTAGCTCAACAAACTTGTGGAGCATTGTGGGAGCTCTGTGATAATCCGCCTAAGGAACGAGGCACATAGGCCAGAACCGATTGGTCCTGGAATGTCCTCATGATCATCACATGAGTCCTGAACCCAGTTTCCTCCTCTGTTGGTGGGTCATTTTTTGCTTTCACCCAGCTTGAGTTTAACCAACCTTAATCAAACCCGGTTTCCTTGTGACAGACATAGTCTTGATTGAAGCCCACATTGGCCCTAGGAAATATCTTCACTCAAGCTCAAGTTGGTACTGTTGAACTGGAAAAGAAGGTGACCATCAGGCCGGGTTTTGACAGTTTTCAGCTCACCTATAGGGACAGGAAACCATACTAATCAATTTCATTAATGTCCTGATATGAATGGACCAATACAGGGGGGTTGTTGGATTGGTTAGTTTGATTTTAGGATAACGATTCGAGAGCTTCAAGAGTGTGGTTTCACATGCATTGGCCATCTTATAAGATATGTGTTTTCCATCCGTGAACCAAAGCATGTTGTCACCATTCCAACCAGAAATTGGCACAAATGCTAATGTGTGTCAGGGGTTATAGCCACTTTCCCTAATGTTGTGCTGAAGGGATTAATTTTCTCATATCTCTTCTGTCTGTTAGGGGTGGCTCAGTAGAATCCATTTTTTTGAATTACCAATAATTAGTTGTGTCAAACACACCATCCCTGTCAACCAGAAGGGCATGCTCCCATGGGATCTTTCTGTTTGTGGGATCATTGATGTGTGGTGGTCCGAGAAAGAACTCCTTGAGATTTGTGCCGGGTGGCAACTTAGTATAGTGGTATTCCAGGTAGCACAGGGACAAGGACTCATGGGCAGAAATATCTGTACGTTGCTGTATGACGCTGGGCGGTTACAACATGCTTCATGTTCCAAGTGGGAGTGGACGTTTTATAAGGAATATGAGATCAATGTTTCCTTTGAATTTTCTACTCAATACAACTACTTTTGCAAGATTTCTTTTGTGCTTTAAACTATGTTTTGAGATTTTAACAGCCAATTCATGAGATCCTTTAAGAATGTCACAACCAGCTTGTATTTAAAATCTCCTATCAGAACTATGCAGGCTGTAGGTCTGGCGTTCCAGGACAGCAATGGTTTTACCCCCACATGACTTGCCTGTAAACATGTTTTTGGTTGTGTTTCGTTTTTTTTTTTTTGATAAAATCTCTGTGTGTTTGAAGACATCAATGGATGGTCACATAACACTTGGTGGTTCTTCAATTTTCCACAGAGATATGTCATTGGCGATACTCTACTGTGTCTCAAATTAACTTTCATTCCCAGTTCAAGCTAATATCTAGTAATATTTGAAATAGAGATGTTTCTTATCTCAGTCAGGGCTTTCTCTACAAATATTAAGGTTTCTTATGTTGAATCCCACCACTTTGTAGATCAGATGGCTAATTGGTGGTAGACTTGCCCAAAACTATGTGTACTAAATGGTGATAGTGAATGGACTGTGTTTTTCCTTGCCCGTTTTGGCTTGGGATTTCACAGTGGTTTCATGACACCTCTGTTCTGGGTGGCAAACCCATAATGAAAAACTAATTTTAAATCTCTGAGGAACTTCCGTGTGTGTTTTCCATAGTGGCGCTATACCAGTTTATATTCCCAGCCGCAATGTATAAATACTCCTTTTTCTCTACAACCAGCATTTGTTATCTCTTGTCTTTTTTTTTTTTTTAAGATTTTATTTATATATATCAGAGAGAGAGGGGGGAGAGAGCGAGCACAGGCAGACAGAATGGCAAGGCAGAGGCAGAGGGAGAAGCAGGCTCCCTGCTGAGCAAGAGCCCGATGTGGAACTCGATCCCAGGACGCTGGGATCATGACCTGAGTCCGAAGGCAGCTGCTTAACCACTGAGCCACCCAGGCGTCCCCATATCTCTTGTCTTTTTGATAATAGACATCTTAACAGGTGGGGGGTAATCATGCTCATTGTGACTTTTGATTTGGCTTTCGCTGATGATTAGTCGCTTTGAGCACCTTTTTGTGTTCTTGTAGGGGTCATTTCTATGTCTTCTTTGGAAAAGTGTCCTCAGCTCATTTTTAAAATTTGGATTATTTGTCTTTTTTTTTTTTTTTTTTTTTTTTTTTTGCTTTTGAGGTGTACAGGTTCCGGTCTATTTAGATGTTGACTACTATTGTTGGATATGTGGGTTAGAAATATTTTCTCTCATCTGTTCATTGCCCTTGATTTTATTGGTTTTCTTTAGAGTGCACACGCTTTTTAGTTTAATGTAGTTCTCCTTGTTTATTTTTGCTCTTGTGGCTTTTATTTTTGGTGTGAAATCTGAAAAAAATCATTGCCAACACCAGTGTCAAGAATCTTACGTCCTGGGGAGTCTGGGTGGCTCATGAGGTTAAGTGTTTGCCTTTTTTCTCAGGTCATGGCTGGGATTGAGCCCTGCATTGGGCTTCCTGCTCAGGTGTGCAGTCTGCTTCTTCCTCTTACTGTTGCTCTCTGCTCTCTCTTTCTCTCAAGTAAATAAATAAAATCTTTAAAAAAAAAAAGAATCTTACATCCTGTGTTTTCTTATATGAGTTTTACAGTTTCAGTTATTGTGTTAACATCTTTAATCTGCTTTAAGTTGATTTTTATGTACAGTGTAAGATAGGGATCCAGTCTCATTCTTTGAATGTGGCTATCAGTTTTTCCAAGAGCATAAAATTCCTTTTTAAAAATCTTCATCTCTGGGGCACCTGGGTGGCTCAGTGGGTTAAGCCACTGCCTTCGGCTCAGGTCATGATCTCAGGGTCCTGGGATCGAGTCCCACATCGGGCTCTCTGCTCAGCAGGGAGCCTGCTTCCTCCTCTCTCTCTCTCTGCCTGCCTCTCTGCTTACTTGTGATCTCTCTCTGTCAAATAAATAAATAAAAATCTTTAAAAAAAAACTTCATTTCTGACTTTTTAAAAATTCCTTTCAAGCACTCTAGGATTTTCCATTTGTCTTTTGGCCTTTAAATTTTTTCTGATTAGAAGTTATCATCATATCGTCATTCTTATGTATATAATGTGTCAACTGATTTTTTTCCTGTCTGCTTTAATATTTTTTTCTTTATCTTTGATTTTTTAACAGTTTTGACTTCAGTGTGTCTAGGTGTGATTTTCTTTGTATTTATCTTGCCTGGTGATTGCTGGACTTATTGGGTATTTAGAAAAATAATAGTTTTCAGTAAGTTTGGGAAAATTTCAAACCTTTTTTCCTTCAAGTATTATTTTCCTGCTTTCATTCTGTCTACTCTGTTTCCTTCTGAGATTCCACTCATAGCAGTCAGTGTTTTTGATATTTTTCCACAGGTCAGTGAACCTCTGTTCCTTTTTTCTTTTTTCTATTCTTTATATTACATAGTTTCTTGACCTATGTTTTCATGTTCACTGTTTTCTTCAATTATTACTTCTGTTTTAACTCAGTCATTGTACTTTTCATTTCAGGTACCGTACCTTCCTGTCTTCAATAAAACTTCCATTTTTTAATATTTGTTTTTATAATTTCAATTCTGCTATTTTGAGTTGTGTTATATATCCATTCATTATCGTCATATATATTTCTTTAATAGCTTATTTTATACTCTTTTATACTCTTATTTTATACTGGTTTTGGATTTGGCTCATCTCGTTTCTGTTGTCTACTTGTTACTTGACTAAGGGCTACATATTTTTCACTTTTTTTTTTTTTTTTTAATTTGACAGAGAGACACAGTGAGAGAGAGAACAGAAGCAGGAGGAATGGGAGAGGGAGAAGCAGACTTCCTGCTGAGCAGGGAGCCCATGTGGGGCTCCATTTCAGGACCCTGGGATCATGACCTGAACCGAAAGCAGATGCCTAATGACTGACCCACCCAGGCACCCCAATTTTTCACATTTTTTAATGGGATCATTCATTTTTATTGTGTCCTAGATATGTGGATATTACATTTAGAGACCTTGGAGTCTGTTCTGTTCTTCTGGAGAGTGTTGGCTTTGTTTGTTTTTTTAACAGACTTGTGTTAATTTGACTAGATTCACATCTCAACCTCTCGTCTCCCCTGTGGTGGGCAGCTACCAAAATCCTTGCTCACTTCTTTCATTCTTTAAGCTCTTGGTCTAATGTCGTGCTACTTGCAGTCTCTCCTTCCTCTGCAACCTATGAAGTGCAGTTCAGGGGCCAGTCAGGGGGGTTCTGTAATATTTTTTTTTCTGCGTCTGTGGCCCCCTCTACTCCAGAACTTTGTTCTTTTCTCTTTTCTTTTGGTTTCTTTTTTTTCTTTCCTTTTCTGTTTTTTATTTCTTTTCTTCTTCTTTCTTTCTTTCTTTCCTTCTTTCTGAAAGATATATTTATTTTAGAGAGAAGGAGAGAGAGCATATGCACACGCTGGAGGGGTAGAGGAAGAGGGAGAGAGAATTTCAAGGAGGCTCTGCTCCCAGCTTGGAGCTTGACTGATGTGGGGCTCGATCTCATGACCCTCAGGTCATGACCTGAGCCAAAACCAAGAGTTGGAGGGCTTAACCCACTGTCACACCAAACCACCCAGGCACCCCTCCTCCTCTCCTTCTAGCTACTCTGTTAGCTTAAAATTTTCATCCTCCTATTCCTTAAGCCATAAAACTGTGGCTTTATGATTAAGTTTACCTGCTCTGTGCTAAGTAGACTGGAGTTTTCTCTTAGATGAAAATTGAGTATCCAGTATGGATGTGGTATTGAGTGAGTGGGTTTTGAAATTCTCAGAAATATCCTAACAAAAATAGTGATCATTATATTCCTCTCTAAACTTACTATCCAAAGAATTCTTTGTCTTTTTAAAATAGATTTATTCATATTCTATATAGTTTTTACCCATTTAAATGAAAAAAATTCAGTTGTGTTCAGCATAACCACTTAATTGTATAACTATTACCATGATCAGCTTTAGAATTTTCATCACTACTGAAAAGACCATACTTACTGGCAGTTCACTCCAGTTCCTCTCAATCTCCCCTCTACAGCCCTAGAGAGCTACTTTGTGTTTCTGTAGATTTCTCTCTTTCAGACATTTATTATAAATGGGGTTATTTAGTGTGTGGTTCTTTCTGACTGGCTTCATTAATAACTTAGTATAATGTTTTCAAGGGTGATCCATTTTGAAGCACATGAGAGTACTTTGTTTCTTTTTTCTTTCATGCCAAATGATATTCATTGTATGGACTTATACTTCATTTTTACTTTTCTCATTCATTCATTTATAGACTGTTGAGTTATTCTACTCTTTGACTTTTATTAATGCTACTGTGAACATTCATGGACATATTTTTATGTGGACATATATTTAAATTTCACTTGCTTAGGTGCTTAGGAGTAGCTGCTTAGCTGCTTAGGAGTAGAATCAGTGAATTGTATATTAACTCTGTGTTTAACCTCTTAAGGAACTACCAAACTTTTCCAGAAGTGGCTATATCTTTTATATTCCCACCAGCAATGCACAGTGGTTCTAAATTTCTCCCCATCATTGCCAACACATTATTTTTTTTTGCCTTTTTGATTATAGCCTTCTAGTGCGTATAAGGTTTATTTTCATTGTGGGTTTGATTTTTGATTTGCATTTCCTTGGCTAATGACATTTGAGCATCTTTTCATGTCTTTATTGGATTTTTTAAATCTTTTTTTGCAAAAATGTCTATTCAGATTCTTTCCCATTTTTTAAGTATTCACTTTTACAGTGAGTTGTAATTGCTCTTTATATATTCTAGATAGAAGTCTCTTATCAGGGGACACTATTTGCAAATATTTTCTCCTGTGGGTTGTCTTTCACTTTTTTAAATGGTGTCCTTTGAAGCACAAAGGTTTTTAATTTTGACCAAGTCCAGTTTATCTCTTTTTCTCCTTTTGTTGCATATGGTGTTGTGTCTAAGAGGTGTTTGCCTAACCCAAGATCACAAAGATTTACTCCTGCATTTTCTTCAAAGAATTTTATAGTTTTGTCTTGTACATGTAGGTCTATAGTATATTTTGGAGTAAATTTTTTGTGTGTGTTATAAGAAAGAAACCCAATGGGTTGCCTGGATGGCTCAGTCAGTTAAGTGTCTGCCTTTGCCTCAGGTCATGATAGTGAAGTTCAGTACATCTATGGGAATGTATTTTAATTTTTATGAACATGATTAATCAGAACGTCTTCCTTTAACAACTTGGTCAGTAGCACAGTTTCTAGCATATTTTTGGGATTCAGCAGGTGTAGGTATGGAGCTAATGGTGACATTAGGTTCTATCATATTGAAAGTTCCAGAACCAAGAGCTTAGTTGTCTGTTATTTTTCTGACATTTCCCTCACAGTACCAGCTATAATGTCCTTGGTAAATTTAATGTTCAGTAAATGTTGGCAGGTAGGTTAAATAACAGCTAAAAAAATTTTGGAGCTTCACGTTTAAGAATACTTTTTATGTTTGGTATTGAATCTCTAGCTTTCTTGTATTTTTAGTTAATACTTATTTCAGTTGTCACTAATACTTTCCTTTCTTTTTTAGCAGATTACTTCTGTAACTAGACCTCTGGTTTGCCCAAACAAAGCACAATGTCCCGATCACGACAACCCCCCTCTTGTGACAGGCATATCTCCAAATGAAGGAATACCATGGACAAAGGTCACCAATTAGAGGAGAAAAACCTGGGGAACTGGGGCCCAACTGACCTCATAGGTAAGAGCAAGAACTATGTTTTCATTTTTATAGTGGGCAGTTGAGATAAGCTGATAGAAAAAAAAAAAAAAAAAAACATTGTGATCTTTATGGAATAATCTGAATAAAGATGAAAGAATTATTTGGTTTTCTTGATTTTCTTTGTAAAAATCATTATTTATCAAATCTTGTCTAAATTGCTTTTCACCGAGTCCTTCAGAAAGTTTCCCACAGCTGAGACTTGCCTTCTTTTCCTCAGCCTTGCTTTCTCTTGCTTTGATTGACCAAATATCCTTTCTAGCTATTTTTGCCCACTTTAGTTTTCCCTCCATTATGTATCTGTTTGTATTTGTTCTGTAGTGCTCTGGAAATTGTATCTCTTCTGTTCTTTATTGCCCTTCAAATCAAATCTAAACTCTATCTCCTGGTGATATCAGTACCAGTTGGTCTTATCCTCAGTTCACCTAGAAGAAACTATCTACTCTCACCAGGTGCATATCCTTACTAAGACCTGTGAATCTTACTTATTTCCTTTCCTCTGCCACACTGATGCTTCATCGTGCTTGAGAGCCCCACCATAGATCTGAAATACGAATAGTCTCTGTCTGTCAAAACTTGAGACTTACAACCAAAAAAAAAAAAACTCTTCACACTAATTCCCACCCATGTTAATCTGTCTTTTGTTTTTTTTTTTTTAGATTTTATTTATTTAGCAGAGAGAGAGAGTGAGCACAGGCAGACTGATAGAGTCAGATAGATTTATGCTGCAGAGCAAGGAGCCCTGGGACTCATCCCAGGACGTTTGGATCATGACCTTTTAACCAACTGAGCCATCTGTCCCTTAATTTTTTTTAATCCCTGATATTTTATATTTATCAAGCTACATCATAGTGGTTTTCGTACCTCTTTTTTTCCTGTTTTAAGTTCAAGCACTGTTATCCTGTATCCTGAATCCTTTATCCTGTTGGCAGTATTGAATTTATTAGTTTGTCTAGGGTCTGTCCCCTCTACTCCCACTCTGTAGCATGTTACTCTGTAACATGAAGACCTCCTACTGCTGATTATTTAAACATTCATGTTTGTAAGTGGTTCATCCCTTGCTTGTCTTAAGTTTTTTTTTTAATTCCCCTTAGTTAACATATAGTATATTATTCGTTTCAGGTGAACAACTTAGTGATTCAGCACTTCTCATACAGTACCCACTACTCACCACAAATGCACTTCTTAAATCCAGATCACCACCTATTTAATCCATCCACTTCGCATACCTCCCTTCTGGTAACCAATAGTTTGTTCTCTATAGTTGAGTTTGTTTCTTGGTTTGCCTCTCTTTTTTTCCCCTCTATACTTTTTTTATTTCTTAAATTCCACATATGAGTGAAATCATAGGGTATTTGTCTTTCTCTGACTGACTTATTTTACTTAGCCTGATACTCTCTAGCTCCATTCATGTCATTGCAAATGGCAAGATTTCATTCTTTTTTAATGGCTGAGTAATATTCCATATATATGTATGTTTATATATTTATATGTATGTATATTATAATTGTTTGGTCAGGTAGGATTATTTTCTTGTGAACTCTGAGATGCGTTTTAGAAAAAGAGATGCATTCAGAATGAGGAAGTGAGAGATTTTAGTATATGCTATTCAACATATATGCTGATTACCATATAAAACTTATCTAGATTCAAACATTCTCTTGACTCTTCTTAATTTATGAGGGATCCTAGGGGCATGTAGGTGGCTCAGTCTGTTAAGTTTCTGCCTTCGGCCTGGGCCACAGTTCCAGAGTCCTGCAGTCAAGTCCTGAATCAGGTTCCCTGCTCAGTGGGGAATATGTATCTCCCTCTCCCTCTGCTCCTCCCCGACTTGTGCTATCTCTCTCTCTCAAATAAGTAAATCTTTTAAAAATTTATGTGGGATGTATTGGTAAAATATTGGCGACTGTGAGTTGGAACTTATTTTTCTTGCATTATTGGTGCAGGTTGACAGATTATTTTTTTGGCCATCTGGAAAACCTTTGGAAAGAGAAAGTGAATTGGAGCTCGGCGCTATGTTTAATAAATGAGTTTGCACTTCCTAGCTAGTTCTTTTCACTAGTGTTATTTAAATATGTCTTATTTTATTTGTTTTCTCTAGCCATAGTTTTTGATTCTTCAGTAAACAAAAATTAATTATTCTTTTTTAAAAAGGATTTTATTTGTTTGTCAGAGAGAGGGAGAGAGAACACAATCGGGGAGCAGCAGGCAGAGGCAGAAAAAGCAAGCTCCCTAACAGGAAGGAGCCCAATGTGGGATCATGACCTGAGCTGAAGACAGATGCTTAACGGACTGAGCCACCCAGGCATCTGAAAAATTAATTATTCTTATGAAGATAGTTTTATCTAATCCAGTGTCTTGATTTTTGACATAGCTCATTCTAGATTTTTCTTTATCCAAAGTGGAAGAGTCCCTAGAATGCATAGAAGTAAACCATAAAGATGGAGGTTATGTCCTACATTTTAACTGGAGCTCCTAACATGATAGTTACTAGTCTATATAAATTTTAATCTTGCTTTAGCTTTAAGCAGTGCTATTCTTATTTGACTGTGTATACTTCTGTAAACCTTGCTAGTTCAGCTTTCAACCTGCCTATGTATTGCTTTAGAAACCATTTTTTAAAAAAAGCAAACCCAATCTGCTAAATAATTTCGGTGTTTTTAGCTCAGAAGATATCTATGCTAGCCAAGTGAAACGTTATAAAAACAGTTTATTTGAAATTCTACAAGCTACTTTAAAAAAATGATGTTATATTTTATGAAGTAGAGATTTCTCAGTTTGCAGTAACTTAGCAAAAATGTTGCTTAGAAATTAATTAATAAATTGGTCTTGTGACTTTATTTAATTTTTATGACATTTAAAATGATCTGTTTGAATCTATGTTTAAAATTGTGATTTTTTTTTTTTTTTTTTTTTTAGTTAAAATGTAGAGCAGATATTAAATCACAGAAACCTTGATAGCCACTACAACTAGATGAATAAACTATTGTTCTGGGTAGCTTTTTCCTAGCTTGTACTGTCACGGATATCGTTTATATTTGCTCATCTGAACATGTTTTTAAGACTTCCTGTCTATATATTTTAAATCTGCTCTCCTTCTTCAGTTTTAATCATAAGGTTGTTCTCCAGCAGGGAACCTATTTTAGGAATGACTTTATATTAAGTCCTGACATTTACTAGTGAGTTAGTTTCTTTTCTGAAACGAGTCAATATATAAAATCACAAGAATCTTTTTGATATTATAAAATTTTACAATATTAAGTGAATGTGTTAACCTAGAGTGATATCAAAATACCTACCACCTGTAACACTTAAACTGCTTAGTATATTAAAGACTTTTCCATCATTTAAAATATACATAGACTGATATGTGTATGCATAAACATTATTTGAGCAAATACTCATTGAAGTGTTTCAGAGTGCTTCTCTTAAAGATGGAGAGGAGTTCTAGGAGTGTTTTGAATCTCTTAAATTGTTTACATTTTTCAAAACTTTCAAAAATTTTCAGGAAGGATATTAAAGACATTCTCATATTGAAAAAATAATTTTGAATTATGAATGCATTTAAAAATGTGTAAATGTCATTATACATTTAAAAAAATTAACAGAAAACTTTAAATGCTGTTGTTAGAAAGACAGAATTCCAGGGGTGCCTGGGTGGCTGTCAGGTAAGCATCTGCCCTGAGATCAAGCCCACATCTTGCTCCCTGTTCAGTGGAGAGCCTGCTTCTCCTCCCTCTGCCCATCCCTTCCCACCTCCCTGCTTCTCTCCCAAATAAATAAATCTTAAAAAAAGAAAAAAAGAAAGGCAGAATTCCATACATGTATAAATAATGGCTGTTTTAGGGAAATCTCTGAAATTCATTATTTTAACAAATGCATCTCTAAAAGGTGATTGTTTTTATTACTCTATGGTTAATATTCTTACCAAACAGTGCTTTAAGTTGTGACAAAAGATGACTTGAATCCCTTCCTACATTTTTTCAGCCCAATTTGGCATTAGTTGAGGTGTTCCTGGTATCTGAAAAAAAAAATTGTAATTGCCAAAATTGACTGCTGAGCAATACAAAAAGTTAAATAATGAGAATAGAAAGTGTGAAGTGTCTGGGTCTTTGCCACATACATTTTGGCTTGTTTTTTCCAAAAAATATTTACGAGCTTGTTCTGTTTTGCAGAAATGGAAAATACAAATAAAATAAGTAGTAGAAGAGCTGGCAGTTGTCCTTATGGTGATATATTGGTGTTCTGTCTGGGGTCACATCTTCCTCACTATAATCTTTCATTGCCTCCCTGTTTGATTACTGCCGAAATTATAGTAATTTACTTGTTATCAGGGCCTGAGATTTCAGGCATGAGTTGACATTTTGGGAGTTCTGGTTCACTAAATGTAGTTTAGTGACAGTATCATTAGGGAAACACCAAGGCAGCATGAACTACCAGTGTAGGATACAGATATAAAAAATGAAATAATAATCCAGTAAGGCCCTAGAACATCAACTGGATTTACCAGACTCCAGGCTCTGCTTGAAATAAAGTGTATACTATGTATACCATATATAATTTAAATGCTAGGAAAAGTAAGTGTGCATTATTTTCAGGAACATGAATAAATAAATTTTTAGGGAATGATAGATATATTTAGTATATGTCAGAAATTTATGTCAATAACTTAGATTTCTAATAATTAGCAATAATTTCCCATAAAAACCTATGGAAGCAATTTAAGAGTTGCATAGTCTGAGTATTTGGAATGCCTACACATAATTATTATGGTCATTATTTTTTAATTCCATTGATATTTGAAGAAACTTAAATATAATCTAAAGAAGTCTTAGATACTAAAGAAAAAGGATTAGACAAAAATTAGTAGAGACAGTATATTTGCAGGTAACATTGGGTATATTCAATAATAGAAATAACTATTGAACAGGAAATGTTATTTTTAGATTTATTTTTCACTTCATGGAAAAAGCCTGGTAATACTGAGAGAAGAATTGTCTTTTTATGTAATAGATGTGTCTATGATCTTATCTTTGTTCTTTTGAACTTTGTTACTTACATGCTTTTATTTTCAGGTCTGACAATTTGTGGACATAATTGCCTCCTGACGGCAGAATGGATGTCTGCAAGTAAAATAGTATGTCGAGTGGGACAAGCTAAAAATGACAAAGGAGACATTATTGTCACAACCAAGTCAGGTGGCAAAGGAACCTCAACAGTGTCTTTCAAGCTACTCAAACCTGAAAAAATAGGTATCATCTTAACTTTAATTTTTAAAGAGGAAAATGAAAATGGCTTTTGTCTTTCAAAATCTAAAAGTGGTAGATTTGTATAAAATTTACCTACTCTCACATCTTATTAATTTAGATTATGTTTATTTTGACAGGAATGGGGTATTAGTTAAAATTTGCATTACTTTTGGAAAGGCAGTTTGGTGAGCTAACAGTGAAACCTAAAGATGATGATCATGAGAGAACTATCATCCTAAATTCTTTATAAAATTTATTTCTTTAACATTTTGCTTTGTCAATTTTAGTTCCTTGATTTTGAAAACAGTAATTGCATTTCTTTCTATTATGCAGTCAATATTTGAGGTAAAATATCCTCCTCATTTGGCCAAATTAGCAATAATACTATCTAAATAATGTTCTTGTTTCCTTCATTTCCTCTATCCTTTGAGGCCAGGACAAAATGTTGCCTGGTCAAAATGTGTTTTTGGCCCTCGGAACAAGAAATAAGCACTTTTTTTTTGTATGCTGCAGCACTTTAAATGTTACTTTTTGTGTACCTAACACTTCCTTCCTTATATTAGGGGTGGTTAAGAACTTGATCCAAGGAGCTGAACTCTGAATACTAATCTGAGGTCTGGCACTATGAACTGTGGAACTTCAATGCTAGTTCTTTGTGGATAAAAGTGGAACAACAATATTACCTACTCTGTAGGATTAAATGAGTTACAGCGTGCATATAAAGTGCTTAGTATAGACCCTTACAAAAAGTTAATGTCAGGTTCATCTTTGTGGTCTTGTGATGTCTTATACATGGTTAGTACTTGGTAAATATTTGTGTAATGTAAGAATATCACAGGTGTAATTAAGCCCAGGTCATACTTCTCTCTTATATTGAAAAGTAAATCATTTTGCAGATTGTTTTTGTTTTCTAACTTAGAGTGTAGAGCCTTTCTACAGCATTGGCTTCTTTAGAATCCTAGATTTTTTTTCCCATAAATAAAAATTTAGATAAGAAATTTAAGAGAGAAATACAAAATGGAACACACACACACACACACACACACACACACATATATGTGTGCCTATGCATATATCTGTGCATATATAATATTCCCCCTGTTTTTGTTTACTCATTAATATATTCAAAAACTGAAAATTAAAGCCAGAACTTGTTACCAGTTTTCTGGAGGAACTAATTTTTTACTTTTCTTAAAAAACACTGATAGAACCCAGCAATGTTTTATATCATATTTATATGGCAGATAAAGATAATTTATTTTATTCTAAAGTACCCTGGCAGGACCTAGCACAGTATAAACTCAATAAAGGCTTATCAGGCCTAATTTAGGAATATCTAGATTTTAATAAAACCTCTAACAAAGCCTCTTGTTGCATTCTGGCGGAACTGTCGGTGCTGATAGAATTTGTGGGTTCACAAAGGGTCATATAGCTTGAAGTTGCCTGGGATCAAATACCTTCCCTCATGAAGCTGCTCCTCTGCTCATTGGCCCTTTGCCCATTTTCTGTTTGAACCCAGGTTTTAGAGGTAGTAAGCCTGTGAGTCCCATGCCAAAGTGAATGACAAGAGAACTCAGTCACATAGAAGAGAGGGTACCGTTTTCAGAGATTATATTTTGTTGACAGTGTTTACCTATTTTTTCCTGAATATCCTGGTCATTTCCATTACACAAGCCATGCATTTCTTGAAAGTGTTTGACTGTTTTTTCTTTATATAAGGAATTGTTGGATATTTTTTGAATGAACCGAATTAATTTTACTTTTTGTTACATGTAAAATACATTTGTTTTAGCAGAATTTTTTCTAAGAGGCTTAGTGTTCCTTCTCTGTTGAATAGTGTACAGTGAAATCATGAACCAAGAGGTGTTGTATTTACCTTTTTATAGATTCCTAGTGTTTTTAATCAAGCCACCAACCATGAAAAAAAAAACAGAAACAAAAACGAAAGCACCACAGCTTTTGTGCTTTCAGATTTCTCAAAAATCACCTTAGTGTGCATTTTGTATTAGATCTTTAAAAAGTAAAGCAATAGGGAAAGTGTTAGTTTTGTATCTCATTAAGGATGTGCTCCTCATTTTGGCAGGTCTTTTTGGATCAATCTGCTGTGTGGGTTGATGAAATGAATTATTATGATATGCGTACTGACAGGAATAAAGGAATTCCCCCCTTGTCTCTACGTCCTGCTAATCCTCTTGGCATTGAGATTGAAAAGTGAGTACCATCTTGCCTTCAGTTTTCTTTATTGATGAAAAGTTTCATATACTTCCAAGTAAAGAGGGAAACTCCAGAAACATCCAGGGAAACACAGTTGAAGACATTTCTGTTGTTTGGGTTCAAGTGTTATTCTGAAGCCTGGTCAGTTTGTTGCCTAGTGAATGTTCCAATTAGTTAAAAATTTCAGCGAAAACTACTTACCTCATTAGTTTTTTTAGTTTACTTTTTGTGAGGAAGTAAAGTATCTTGAAGTTTGTAATAACTTATCTGGGGCTGGTGAGTTTAAATATTTAGGTGGTACTTGAGATCAAAATAGAACATTCCATGTGCTTGGTGTTTTGGGGAAATATTTTAGAATGATTAGGCCCACTGTAGTCTTTTATTTTTTTTACAACCCCTGCCTATAATTCATACTTAATCTAGACTTAATCTCTCAGAATTACGGCAGGTAAATGAGAGTGTTCAAGATGTAAACAAATCTATGATTTTCTTAATTGCTAGGATAGTATTTTAGCAACTTTTATAATTAGTACCTCTATCCTTATATCTATCTTAATCAATTCATTTAATATATTAATTGTGCCTAATTTATTTTCTAACCTTGGGATTCTGCTCATGGAGGTTATATAACTGAGTGTTGCTCTATAAACAGTTACCGAAGGTGACAAATTAGTTCTGTTAACACTATAATATAATACAATATAATATAATATAATATAATAATACTAATCTTTATATATTTAACGTTCAAGCCTACACTTGAAGACCATTAGTAATTCAAATAGCAAGCTTCTTTTCACCTAGTGGGCTTTTACCTCTGGCTAAGAGGAAAGGAGCAAGTGTTTGTCTTGGGGAATTCACCATGTGTTGAAAAATCCTTAGCTTAGCAGCTTTTAGTGAACTTGGACTATCCTAGGTCACATCTTTTGAAGCTCTTTGGCATCTGTAGATGTTTTAAGGATTTCAGTGTTCTATAAAGGAGTTTGAGGATCAGAAAAGTCCAGAAAGAATGGTAATTGCTAGCTATTTAGTTGAGCACAGTTTCAACCATGAATAGACTTTGCAGTTGATAGGAAGCCTTTAAACAGCCTGCTTTAATACTCTTAGAAGCCAGCTTCTTTCCAAGGCCTGCCACAAAAAAAGTGTAGAGCAGGAGGTCCTTTTTGATTGTTCTTTCATAAGGAAAATATAATTTTATATTTGGGCACAGGGAATATAGGAATACTGTATGAATTTTATATGAGCTTTAGACAAAACTATCAATGGGAGGATTAAATTGAATGTTTACTATCATAAAATGTATTTTCTTAATTTTCAGTTTGGCATATAACTCACCCCTATTTGACTTCTTTTACCTTCTCAGGTCCTTCCAGTTTTGAATTGTCTTTATTATTTCTGTTTTTTGCTGCTACCCAGAAAAGGGATGGGCTTGAACTCTCTCTAATAGCACTTTTTCTTAATATGTGTCAGGATTATTCTTAGGGAACATTGGTAACAGCAGCCAGGAATAATGGCACTAAATGTGCTGGGCTCTTTAGAAGTTTTCTTTCTTTCTTTTTTTTTTTTTCTTCTCTGTGAGGTAGTCTAATTTATTCTAGAGCCAAACTCCATTTGAGCCTTAGCTCTCCAGCTTACTAGCAGTAGGACTTTGAGCCAGTTACTTAACTACTCTGCCTCAGTTTTCTGAGGTGCAACATGCAGTACCTGTATCAAAGGGTGTTTGTGAGGATTCAGAGAGTGAATGCTTTAGAAGAGTGTTGCTCGTAGCAAGTGCTTAATAAATGTTAGTCATTGTTACAATGATGCTTTTGCTCTTCTTGCATCATATACTGTTCAGGCTCTGCTCAGTCACTTAGGAAGAGAATCTCTTTTTAATAACTGTTGAGATTTCAGGGTAACAAATTATATTAAAATCTTTAAAAAGCATTACATACATTAATTTAAGAAGTGCTAAAATGGCTGTAAAATTAATAGTAGTATTTATTTCAAGTTGTTACTTAAGTTTCAAATAATAATTTGCTTAGCCATAGAAAATAGTCTTTTGAAAAGGTAAAGCCATGACTCTCATACAAATATAAAATGAACATGTTAAGAGCTTTTATTTAATTCATTAATTAATAGGAAAGCCAGAAAAATGTTAAAGCCAGTTCAGAGGAAATTCCAGAGGGTAGACATAATAGTCAGTGAGGAATGCTGAAAGATGTAGACTGACCATATCTACTGCATGGTAATTAGTTGCATCATCACCTGGCAGGTATTTCTGTGGCTTAGGCTCTCTAGTCACCATCAGTCCTCCATTAGTTAACGTCTGTTTCTACAGTTTAGTCGAAAAATAGGAACAGAGAAAGGCACAGGTTTCTATAGAATCAGAAAACACTGGGAAGGCCCTCCAGACCGTGAAAGGACTCCAGTAGTTCTTTTGTACATTTAAAGTCTTGAAATTTTCAGTAAAAGAAAGACAGGCTAGAATACTAGAAAGCAAGAAAATGAAAGGTGAAAGTACAAAGAGTTATAGAAAACAAGAGAAAGTTTTTGGCCAGAAAAATGCTTTTCATGATTCCTTTTTATTTTTTAAAGATACTGTCAGGAAAACAGCATTTATTTTACTGAATCCTCTAACTTCAGATTGAGAAATCTTATTTTAGAAAAAGAGAAAAGGAAAGGAAAAGTGGGTATTAAAATATTGATGTGGGTTTTATTTCCCTGACTTGATTTATTTTATTTATTTTACTTTTTTATTTTTATTTTTTTAAGTAGCTTCACACCCAGCTCAGGACTTGAACTTTCAACACTGAGATCAGGAGTTGCATGCTGTATCAACTGAGCCAGCCAGGCGCCCTCCTGACTCAGTATTTTTTAAATAAAAGCTTTGCTCTCCGTACGGAATGATGTACGTTCAGGTTAGAATCCCCAAGAGTATTTCCGAACTGGTTTTTATTTCTGTATATTAATGACATTTGGATGTTTCTTTTGTTTAAAATTGCTGGGGGGTAGGGGAGTAGGGATAGGGTAGCTGGTTTATGAACATTGGGGAGGGTATGTGCTATGGTGAGTGCTGTGAAATTTGTAGGCCTGAAAATTTGCAGACCTATACCTCTGGGGCAAATAATACATTGTATATTAATTATAAAAAAAAGGTTGGGACAGGATCTAATTTTAATTTTTAAAAAAATGTCATTAGAGAAGGAATATTAGGGTTTTAATATTACTTGTTTGTTGAAATATATTATTTAGAAGGTTTGAAGAATTATGATTGCTTATTATAAAATACTGTGGTCCTAATGATTTATCATTAAAATTGTGATGCCACTTTGGAAGATGAATCAGCTGCTGGTAATTGCATTGTGAATGTTGATGAAATTCTCTTCAGCTGACAGTCAGATGTACGATGTGGAACAGTGGGAGGTCCTATAGTGTTGTGGCCAGTTCATCTGAATAAAAAGAAGCAAGTAAGGAGGGGCACCTGGGCGGCTCAGTGGGTTAAACCTTTGCCTTTGGCTCCAGTCATGGTCTCATCGTCCTGGGATCAAGTCCCGCATCTCATCGGGCTCTCTGCTCAGCAGGGAGCCTGCTTCCCTCCCTCTCTCTGCCTACTTGTGATATCTCTCTCTGTCAAATAAATAAATAAAATCTTAAAAAAAAAAAAGGAAAAGCAAGTAAGAGTAGCAGAATATAGTTTTCTTGTAAGTCAGAGTTTAATAAACATTTTACTGGTGTGCCCAGGGTGCATGCTGTCGCGTTTTAGTTACTGAGTTTTATCAACTGCCTCCTTTGACTGCTTAAGTCCTTCATATTCCTAAATTTTTCACTGATGTTGTGCACAAATGATGCCTTGATACTTATAAAAATGTTACTAATTGCTTGGAAACAGACAGACTTCACTTTGAACTGGGACTACGATTTAGTTATAAAAAGTCTGCATTTCTGATTTATTATATTGATTGTCACAGATGTCTCTGTTCTTTGCATAGCTTAAATTGTAATGGAGACAAACCATTTAAACAGAAAGAAAAGGTAAAACAGGTTCATGTTAAGTAAAAGCTCTCACTGGGTTATATTCCTTTTTTTTCTTTAAGAGAGAGAGGGAGAGAGAGAAAGTGCACCCACATGGGCACCTGCCCAACTGGTGTGGGGAGGCAGGAGAAGAGGGAGAGAGAATCTCAAGTAGGTTCCTTGCCTAGCTAGCGTGGAGCCCCAGTGTCATAACCCTGACATCATGATCTGAGCCAGAATCAAGGGTTGGGCACTTAATAGACTGACACCCAGGCGCCCTGCTAGGTTATATTTCTTAAAAGAAATATTTGTCTAACTTGAGAATATTAAGTTATGTTTTTGGAGATCATACACATATGGAAGTGAGGACATAAAAATGGAGCTTTGCCCTTGTTTTTATATGATCTACAACTTTTTATTATTAATTATTATTAAACTGTTGTTAAATAATTACATGGGAATGGCTGTCTAGTCATTTGATGGACCAGTAATACCTGCTTTATTTCCACATGGATTTTATGGGCAATGCAAATCTGATTTTCTTCTCATCAATTTGGTGTTTTGGTAGAAAGGAAAGTTGTCCAGATAAGAGTATATGAAGGAGCAAGTAAAATACTAAAAGGGTAGCAACAACCCCAGGAAAATATGCTTTAACCAAATTAGAAGAGATCCCAAATCGTGACGGAGGAGAAAGGGGAAAAAAAGAGGTTCACAAAGGAAGAAAGAAAAAAAAAAGAAACAAATTAAAATAAAGGAAAATAAATAAAGAAAAATATAAAAAAGAAAAAATATATATATTAGATAACCTAGTTAAAAAACGTTAAAAAAGAAAAAGGTAAAAGTTAAAAAAAGAATTTTACCAGAAGGCGAGAAAAAAAACAAAAAATGAAAAAGAAAAAAATTAAATTAACTGCAAGACTAAAAAAAAATCACAGGGAAAAAGCCATGAGTTCCGTGCTTTGCTTTCTCCTCCTCTGGAATTCTGCTGCTCTCCTTGGTATTGAAACCGCACTCCTTGTAGGTGAACTTGGTCTTGGCTGGATTTCTTGTTGATCATCTGGGGGAGGGGCCTGTTGTAGTGATTCTCAAGTGTCTTTGCCCCAGGCGGAATTGCACCGCCCTTACCAGGGGCCGGGGTGAGTAATCCGCTCGGGCTTGCTTTCAGGAGCTTTTGTTCCCTGAGCGCTTTCGGTAGAGTTCCGGAGGACAGGAATACAAATGGCGGCCTCCTGGTCTCCGGCCCGGAGGTGCCGAGAGCCTGGGGCCCCACTCCTCAGTGCGCCCTCAGAGAACAGCGCCCAGTTACTCCCGTCTGCCTGACCTCCTGCCGCGCTCCGAGCTCACCGAGCCTGCGACCGGTTCAAGGTAACCCCGAGCTGTGAGCTTACTGTCGGCTCTGTCTCTGTATCCGGTTTTCCCATTCCAGTACCCGCAAGCTCTGCGCCACTCAGACACCCCCAATCCTTCTGTGACCCCGCGTGGGCTTCACCCCGGTTTAGCCTCTGGAGCGATGTCCCTCAGCGGAACAGACTTTTAAAAGTCCTGATTTTGTGCTCCGTTGCTCCGCCGCTTGCTGGGAGCCGGCCCCTCCCCCCGGGGTCTATCTTCCCATCGCTTTGGATTCACTTCTCTGCCGGTCCTACCTTTCAGAAAGTGGTTGTTTTTCTATTTCCAGAATTGCTGTTCTCCTTCTCTTCGATCTTCTGATGGATTTTCAGGTGTTTGCAATCTTTAGATAAGCTATCTAGCTGATCTCCGGCTAGCTGAAGTAGTCTCAGCGTGCTACTTCTCCGCCATCTTGACTCCTCCCTCCAACATTTTAGTTTTAACTCACAAACTTTGTCAGTGCCATTGACACAGTGCTGCTTCTTCCTTTGCTAATACTGTAATTAGGACAATCAGCAATTTTCTGCATTGTAAATCAGTTCTCCCTTCACTCTTCTTAAATTTCTGTCTTTGTAAATGTGGTTTCATTTTATTCCTAAGAGTTACTTGTTCCTTCTTTGATAATAGAGGTACCTAGGTTCAAATCTTGACTATTTACATGCAACCTCTCTTAGGCTGTTTCCTCACTGTAATATGGGAATATGTAACTCACAATGTTGTTATGACAGTCAAAAGGAAGGATACTTAAGAAAATAGTCGTGAAATATAAAGAACTAAGTATTAAAAATAGAAATAATAAACACTTTTGTGCATTTATCGTGTGTTAGAAAATGCTAAGCCATCTACTTGCATTTATTTATTTTAATCCTCAGAACATTCCTGGGAGGAAGGTACGATCCTATTATCCAATTCTGGGAACTTAGAGAGTTTAAATAACTACCAAAAGTTTATACAGACAAATCTAGCAAGCTTTTGAGATTGAACCCAGAGTGCATGCTCTTAATCACTACTTACTATTATTGCTTCCCAATTATATAATGCAATGAGTCATCTCTGCTTTTGCAGATATGTTCCCTGTAGAGCTTCATTGCTTCTAGGCATTGTCATTCACTGTGTGTTTTATTTCAGATCTTCTGTTTCACATTCATTTTGAGCTGTTTGTGTAAAAGATCAGTATATTTAAGCATATATTTTAGGATAGAATACTGAATTGGGATGCCTTCAGCTATAAGTAACAGAAAATGAAAATTAATTTAAGCTTAAAAAGTATTTATTTACTCATAATATGCAAAGTCCAAAGATGGTGGACTCCATTATTGGTTGAGTCAGTGACCTAGTAATGTCACCAAGGTACAAGGAACCTTGGTGCTCTATTCTGCTGCACTTAGCATAACACTGATTTTCTTCGTAATTGCAAATTGGCTAAAGCAATTCTGATATTGAAGCAATAGTAACACATAATAAGGAATAGTATAAAAATTGAATATTGAAGCAATAATAATATATAATAAGGATAAAATAAAAACCAAATACTGAAGCAAGAATACACAATAATTAATAAAACCCAATAATGTCTAGATGCAAAAAGACAGTATCTCTTCTTGATTCTCCTTACAAGTACAAGGACCTTTCCCAGAAATACTCCAGTAGATCTTTCCTCAGACTTGTCGGGTCAAAACAAGATCACTCCATAGAGAGAACAAAGTGAACATGATAAGTATGATTTGCTTAGGATAATTGATTTTACTCAAGGAAGATACAGTTTTGCTATTGAGCAGGATTATTTGGCCTGAGGGTGGAGAATGCATGTTGGATCACTAGCCAAAAGTGGACTTACTTGTGTGATTTGAGGCAAGTTATTTGACCTCTCTTAGAGTTTTGTTACTTTTTAAAAAAGATTATTTGTGAGAGAGAGAGAGAGCATGTAAGTTGTAAGGAGGGCCAGAGGGAGAGAATCTCCAAGCATACTCCTGCTGACCAGGGAGACCTATCCTATTACCCATCAGATAAAGACCTGAGCCAAAACCAAGAGCTGGGCACTCAACTGACTGAGCCACTCAGGAACCCCCAATTTTGTCATCTTTAATATAATTTCTGTCTTATTCTTATAACTCTGATTCTTAGTTTAGGTCTTAAGATGCTTCTTCCAATTTAAATTTATATAGTAAGATTGGTAAGAGTTTTAATGTCTAAGTAGGAAATCACTGTAAAGTAAAACTCAGTCTTAGAGGTGAATATGAAGAGATATGAGGAGATAGTATATTGACCAGGAGATTCAGTACTTTTCAAACTCCACTTGACCCATTTAGGTGCCTGAAGGAGCTATATGTATAAGAGATAATTTGTACATGGGAAATAAGATACTGGTGGGCCGATGGATGCTTCACATCTCAGCCTTTTAGAGCTCTCTGGTAGAAGGAAATGACCTATCCCTAATGTCTGAAGTGACTCCTCACCACTCACACTAATGCCAAAGCTCAATTTCAAGATCTGCCCTCTTTTCCTCTCACTCTTGTCCTGACAGTGAATAGTGCACCCGTGATTGAAGAGATGAAGTGCAAAGCCTGGCCATGCCCCATGTGCTTTTTTTTATCACCAGGAGACTCCACTACTAGTAATGTGGCTAGGCCCCATTCCTGCTTCCTCTTGAGGAGGAAGGAGATGGGGAGAGATTCCTGGGGTGGGAGAGTATCTTAACAGCTCATCTCCTAGAGCCTTACCAGAATCAGGTCTTTGTCTTGTGATAAGACAGTTCTGTATATACTTGTAAAAATGCAGTTTGGTAGAATGTTAATGAGATGTTTATAAAGTATACAAGTCAGATGAATTTTAAATTGGGGAAGGTCTAGATAGCTATATATTTGCATTGTTTAGGATCACCAGTTTAAGCATTTTTACTGTTTAGCGTATGACCTTTTTCATATGTGCAATGTATGTCTAGGGTTTTTTGTTTTGTTTTGTTTTTCTTTGTCCTGGGGTGTGTGTGTGTGTGTGTGTGTGTGTGTGTGTGTGTTTACGTATTTTCAGCTTTCTTGAGGCATAATTGACAATATTTTGTAAATAACATCTTGGTGATTTGATACATGAATACATGGTGAAAGGATTCTTACCATCTAGTTAACTAACACATGTAACACCTCCAATACCTTATGTATTTCTTTTATTCTTTTCTTTTCTTTTTTTCCTTTTCCTTTCTTTCCTTTTCCTCTTCCCTCCCCCCCTTCCCTTATCCTTTCTTTACCTTTTTTCTTCCCTTTCCCTTACCCCCCTTCTTCCTTCCTTCCTCCCCCTCCCTCCCTCCCTTCCTTTTTTTGTGAGGACATTCAAGTTCTACTCTTTTAGCAAACTTCAATGGATTAATACTGTGTTACCAACTATAGTCATTATGTTTTACATTTGTTCCTTCAAGACTTTATTCATCTTATGGCTGAAAGTTTGTACTGTTTTACCAATCTCTTCTTATTTCCTCCACCCTCTAGCCCCTTTAATCACTTTGCTGCTCTCTGTTTCTATGAGTTTGACATTTTTGATTATGTTTCACATATTTTTACAAATCCAATAAAGGGTTTATATTCCTTATTGATAAAGAGCTAATGTAAACTTGCAAATTTGAAAAGGGGTTAATATCCAAAGTACACAAAGAATGCAACTCAACAGCAAAAAAGAAAAACAAAACCAGTTGATTAAAAAATGTGCAGAGGAGCTGAATAGACATTTTCCAAAAAGATATATAAATGGCCAACAGACATATGAAAAGGTAAAATGACTAATCATCAGGAAAGTGCAAATCAGAACCACATTGAGATATATCATCTCACAACTATGTTAGACAACTATAAAAAAGTCAATAGATGATAGATGTTGGCGAGGATTTGGAGAAAAGGGAATCCTGGTGTCCTGTTAAGAGGAATGTAAACTGGTACAGCCATTATGGAGAACAGTATGGAGATTCCTCAGAAAGTTAAAAAAAAAAGACCTACCATATGATCCAGCAATTCTACTTCTGGGTGTATATCTAAAGGAAATGAAAACAGAATATTGAGATATTTGCACTTCCATGGTCATTGCAGCTTTACTCACAACCGCTAAGGTGTGGAAACAGCTCTAACTGTTCATTAGTGGATAAATGAAGAAGATGCATATATGTATAATGGAATATTATTCAGCCATGAGAAAGAAGGATACTCTGTCAATTTATAACAACATGGATGCACCTTGATTTCATTATATCACACAGAAAAAGACAAATACAGTTTTTTATTTGTTTGGTTTTTTTTTTTTTTGGTATGTTGAACATGATTTAGCTATTAAACCCATGGGTTATCTGTTGTCTCAGCCATTTCACAAACACATACAACTGCTGGATTTGGTTTTGTGTCTGCATTTTGTACTTGTTTCTTTTACTTGCTATTAGTGTATCATAGATCCTTTTTTGATACTGTTAATCCCTCTTCACACTTCTATACGGGTAGGGAACCACCCAGTTGTAATAAAACTACAGGGATTGAGTGAAGGATAAAGAAGTTCAGTTTGAGGGGCGCCTGGGTGACTCAGTGGGTTAAAGCCTCTGCCTTCGGCTCAGGTCATGATTCCAAGGTCCTGGGATCAAGCCCCCCATAGGGTGCTCTGCTCAGCGGGGAGCCTGCTTCCCCCACCTCTCTCTCTGCCTACCTTTCTGCCTACTTGTGATCTCTGTCAAATAAATAAATAAAATCTTAACCAAAAAAAAAAAAAAAAAAGAAATTCAGTTTGGCTTTTCAGAGTCCCTTTTCTCTGCTTTTTTGTCAGCCGTGTCTCTAATCTGTGAGTTTGGGACTGATTCTTGTTAGAAGAGGATTTCACATAAGTCATCAAGACTGTTAATAGTAGGGATTTAGTTGATATCAGATGATTCTGTAGTGCTTTTTGATTTTGTTAAGATAATTTAACTTTCTGAACAAGGCAAGTGTTAAGACCACACAGAATTCCAGTTTAAGTATCGTATAGAAGTAAGGTTGACAAAAATGTGGTAGGTATTTTTCCAAGTACTTTGCCCTCATACCATTGACATACCCCCTCTAATTCATCTTGCTGTTCTTTCCAATTTAGACACATGATCCTTGACTTAGCACTCTAGACAGACATTGCCCACCAATTAAAGTAGAACTATGGAGTATGGCCTATGCAGATCAGAAGGAAGTGTTTCTAGTTACCTAGCTAGGGCTCAGCCACTCAGTCATTATAGTCCTCAAAAGTTCTAACTTGAAGACATGCTATACAAATAAGTAAAATGAGAAAAACTTCCAAAGGTGGTAGGATTTTTTTAAAAAAGATTTTATTTATTTGACAGAGATCACAAGTATGCAGAGAGGCAGGCAGAGAGAGAGGGGGAAGCAGGCTCCCTGTTGAGCAGAGAGCCTGATGTGGGGCTCCATCCCAGGACCCTGGGGTCATGACCTGAGTCGAAGGCAGAGGCTTTAACCCACTGAGCCAGCAGGCACCCCAGTTATAGGATTTTTATTACTAACTAAGTAAAGTATCAAACCAACAAGAAGAATCCCAAACAAAATAAACTTATAAAAATACAGAGTTCTCCAGCTCCCTCTCAGAGATCCTGTCTGGTAAAAATGACCATTAAGGTTATTGAACATACACACATCAAGGATATGCAGACTGTAGTCTTTTAACTTTTGAAGCCAGTGAGGAAAGATGTGAGATTGACTTAGTCTCTGAGTTATTAACACTGAGGTGATGCCAGCTGGATGTCCATGACTCTCTTAAAATCTCATTTTACCTTGTCTGTTACTGTAGTGCTAAGCAGTGCTTTCCTATCCCCTTTATTAAAAAAAAGAAAGAAAGAAAAAGAAAAGATCATAGTGAGAAAGGTAAGTGATAGGAAATAGAGTGGGTATCTCTCTCCCTTGACTGAGGTACTGACACAACAGATGTTGGGTTCTTCATTAAAGCGCAGGGTTTACAGAGGAAAGCATAGTTGGTTTTGTTGTTTGCATCCCTTGCCCTTTTAGGGAGTGTGAATCAATGAAGGGAGCCAGGAATAAAGGGAGAGGGTTTGTGAGAATCTTTGGTGAAAGCTTTGCTAGGCTGTGACGGGGAGGTGTGGTGAATGTGTATTCTTCTTCAATTATAACTGGTGAGTTTGGCCTCCTTGGAGCCACCAGGTAGAAGTGTTCCTTGAATTTGTGAAACAGAAACCCTGGCACCTGAGAGCACTGTGGTGTACCTTGACATTAAAGGCATCAGTCCTTCGAAAGATGTTTCCTGGGACCAGATAAGCACCTCACTGGAGAGAGCAGGCTCCAGGGTATTGTAAGTTGTATGCAAGGTGACTGGTCACCTACAGTCATAGAGCTCCATTAGAGATCAGAGAGTATTTTTAAAAAGATGGGATCTTGGACCACATTGCTTAGTTTCTTTCTTTCTTTCTTTTTTTTTAATCATTATATCTCTTTCTATTTCTTCATTTTTTTAAAAAGTTAAATTCAAGTTAGCATGTAGTATAGTATTGGTTTCAGGAGTAAAATTTAGTGATTCATCACTTAAATGTAACATCCACTGTTGACCACAAGTGCCCTCCACTTTAGTGCCCACCACCCCCACCCACCACCCCTCCAGCAATCCTGAGTTTGTTGTCTATAGTTAAGAGTCTTTTATGGTTTGCTTTCCTCTCTGTTTTTACATTGTTTTATTTTTCCTTCCCTTCCTCTCTGTTCATCTGGTTTTTTTTTTCCCCTTAAATTTCACATATAAGTGAAATCATACGGTATTTGTCTTTCTCTGACTTATTTCACTTAGCATAACATTCTCTAGCTCCATCCATGTCATTGCAAATGGTAAGATTCCATTCTTTTTGATGGCTCAGTAATAATCCATTGTGTATATATACCACATCTTCTTTATCTGTTCCTCAGTCGTTGGATATTTGGGCTCTCTCAATAGTGTGGCTATTCTTGATAATGGTGCTATACACGTTGGGATGCATGTTCCCCTTCTTAATCAGCATTTTTGTATCCTTTGGGTGGATGCCTAGTAGTATAGTTTCTGCGTCGCAGTTCTGTTTTTAACTTGCTACGGAACCTCCATACTGTTTTCCAGAGTGGCTGCTCCAGTTTGCATTCCCACCAGCCTCACTGCTTAATTTCTGAATTGAGGCTGTGCTTGTAGTAATGTGACATCAACTCTCTCAGAAGAGAGTGAGTAGAAGTCATTACACCTGCCCACATTTTCTTCCAGGGGTGGTGATAATCCCCACTTCCCCCAGTCTTACTCCAAAATACACTGGACTATACAACAATGCTGTGATATATGGGACTGGGGGAACACCTTTCAGTCAGAGGCAAGAAAGAACAAGATCAGAACAACAAAATAAAAATTAACATGATGTGTGCAGGAAAGTATAATCCTAAATTGAAGTATAATCCTAAATCCTAAATTGAAAAAGCTTTAGTTTTAAGGATTAGAGTAGCAAGAATGAGTCCAAAGAGATAAGCAGGTTTGAATCACAGAGAGACTTGACTATAGAACTTGGGCTTCATCCTCTGCAGATGGACAGATAGGGATATAGTGAGGGCTGCTAGCTCATAAGCCTGTAAACAGGGTTTGCCCATGTTACTTTTGCTCTTAGACACAGCTTTCTAACTTCCAGCATGGAGTCTGAACTGTGGTAGTATTTATTATTTGAACAAATAAACAAAATGATCCACAAGTTGGTCATAAAAATGTAGGCAAGAAAGTAAGCGGCTGGTAAGGTATTGCCTGTTACAAACTTTACTTAAAATAATATTCTAGATATAGACATCTAAAATTAGTATTTTATAATTAGCTCTAATTTTTATTAGTAGGCATTAGCATTTTTAAAACAATTTTCATACAAGTCTTGAACAAAAAAACCATTTTAACAACTAATGCTCTTAAATTTCACTGTATCCAAATTTTGATTTTTATCCATTGAATAGAGAATGATTGCATATTTAGATAGATATCATGAACTTTAAACTCTATATTGATATAATTTCTGTATTTTAATTTCATCTTTATACAAAGCTTATATGATAAATCAGCTGCAGTTTAGGAAATATACTTTGTATACACATGTAAATATAGAGTCCATAACGTATGATATATAATTGTGATGGTTTATAGTCATGCTTATTTTCCTAGGTACTCTGGGATGTCTGTTGCATTATTGTAGTAATAGCATTTCAAGTATATTTTAAACCTTTTTTCTCCCTTAGAAGTAAATTTCCCCAGAAGGACTTAGAAATTCTGTTTCCTGGAATGAGTGCTGATTTTACAAGTGAGAATTTTTCAGCTGCCTGGTATCTTATAGAGAACCACTCAACCACCAGGTCAGTGGATGTTCGACTACTGATTATGCATGGTTTCACATGGATGTACCTAATAGGATTATATAATAATGTGGATTTTAGGTCTGCCTCTGCCACTAAGGACTCTGCCATAGTCCTTTGACTTTAGGTGAGATCATGAATATCACAGAATGTTTTCCCCCTTATTTATGAAATGGTATTATTAATTAGCAGATTCTTAATTCCTGCTATCTTATTGTTTCTGTATGATTCATATTTGTGCAAACACATTAAAATTTTGTGGAGTCTCAACTGGGTACCTAAACTGATGTATCTAAATGTAAACTTTTTCTTTTCAAATCATACAGCTTTCAAGTCTTGGTATAAATTAGCAGCTTGCCTCCTTCCCTAGAACAAAGGAAGATGAGTTGATTTGTCATTTTGCAAAAACTTGCCTTAAAATTAAACAAAAAATGGTCAAGGTCATATATCCAAATTGAAGTGCTCCCTTTTGTCTGCCAATTACATTTTACCACACTCTGTACAAGAAAATGTTTGTAACTTTTTTGCAAGATTGATTTTAAAAACTGTATTTAGTAACAGTGTTTGAATAAATGAATGGTTTATTCCTTAAAATTTACATTCTTGAAAAGACAGCTTGTTAAGATATACATTAGGAGAAATTTTTCCTTTACCACTTACAGTGAAAACCATTAGAAAACATGAAGAGTTGGTATATATATAAAGAGAGACAGAGACAGAGAAGTTGGTATATATGTATGTATGTGTGTGTGTATATATGGAGAGAGAGAGAGAGAATCCTGATAAATTTTAAAATTTATTTATTTTGAGAGAGAGAGAGAGAGAGAGCATGCACTCAGGGGTAGGGCAGAGGGAGAAGATGAAAGAGAGAATCTTGAGCAGACTCTCCACTGAGCGTGGAGCCTGAGTCAGGGTTCTATCTCATAGCCCTGAGATCTTGACCTGAGCCAAAATCAAGAATTGGACACTTAAGTGACTGTGCCACCCAGGTTTCCCAATCCTGATAAATTTTTAAAATAAATGTCAGATCTTTCATTGCAGAAGATGGTTCTAATTTTACATTATGGATGTGCTTTTTGTATTACTATAAGTCAGAATTGATCTCTGCTTTCTGTGTAGGGCTGTCATGGCACTGAAGAATATATTCAAAGTTTTATAGCCAGATTTTCTTAGCCTACCTGAAAATAAAACTTATAAAATATAGAGACCTACCTATTTTTCTCTGCTTGAGATGTAGAGATGAAATATTTTGGTCTTTTAAGTTATTTAAATTGTGAGTTGACTCCCCAAGTGTTTGTTTTTTTTTTTTTCTTTTTTAAAAATTTTTATTTATTTATTTGAGAGAGAGAGAGAGAGAGCAGGAGCAAGGGGAGGGGTAGAGGAAGAAGGAGAAACAGACTCTACTGTTTAGGGAGCTCCACCTGGGCCTTGATCCCAGGACTCCAAGATCATGACCCTAGCCAAAGGCAGTTGCTTAACAACTGAGCCACCCAAGTGCCCCTTGACCCCCAGTTTTTCTGTAATTTCTTTGTTAATGACAGAGGACTGGTTATTGATGTGGTGAATAATGGTATGCTTAATTTATATACAGAATACAGAAATGAACTTACAGAGGAGTTCTGTCTTAGATAACTTGATAACCACTGCATTGATCTAGGTCTGCCCACAGGGAATTGATATTCATGACTCCTTACCTGGCATATCAACACATGATATATATTGCTTATAGAAATACCCACATGTATATTAACTTCTTAGGGGTCTGACATATTTGGAATGAAGATATGAAGGCTACAGTACTATATATAGTTCTATAGTTGCTTTAATTTTTTGTCATTCATAATAAATGAAAGTTTAGGGTGTAGATAAGAATTTGAAAGCTTTTTGTTTTCATCAGATTACATGTTATATCAATTCGTGTCTTTCTTAATTTAGGCTTCCATATTTTATATTTAATGCATTATCTTAATTCTTTTTTGCTTTTTAGGAGTCTCAAACTTTTGGTTTCTTAATTTCATTTCAGTTTTTGAACAGCTCAAAATGGCAGTTACCAACCTGAAGAGACAGGCTAACAACAAAAAAGTGAAGGCAGCCTGGCATATGTGAAAGGAGGTCTTAGTACTTTCTTTGAAGCCCAGGATTGCCCTCTCAGGTAAGGTGACCCTCACAGCCATCTGCCGGGCCTTCCCAATGGAAACCTGACACTCTGCTTGTGGAGCATTTACAGGGTGTGACATTCAGTCTGTATTTATAAAAGTAAAGATCTGAAATGTGCCATAAATATTTGTTGCAGACCAGGCTGAAACCTCTTAGAAGGCTGGATACTTTAAATACTTGTCTATGAGGCTTTTGTCAATCCACTGCATATATGTGAAATAGGAGACTACTTTGCCTTTCATGATGCCCAGTCTCCAGGGCCGATTAGAAACTAAATCCCAATAGGTAATATTCTAGAATTTTAAAAATCCTTTTATAGCCGTTAGTATCTTACACATGTGGCTAATTCTGTATATGTGACCTGTTGTCTTTTTGGTTTGGAAGGGACTGATGATACTGCATCATTCTTTTTAAGTATCACCCCATCAGCCCCTATACAATAGTTAAATATCTACCATCTGTGCTGTCATCTTTATATGGGAAAGAAATTAAATAGAAATAGCATAGCTTTAGACATTTCAGGAAAAGGTGTTGGGTATATTTTTTTCCCCTAAAATTACCTTAACTAATAAAAATCAAATTAATGCTTAGTAAAAAGTAAACTATATTAATAAAAGCCCAACTCTTTTTAAAAGCTCTTAAAAAAAACACCTCTTTTAAGAAAAAAAAAACAACCAGGTATCTTTAAATAGTAAGTTAAGTACCTATATGTAAGTACCTATAAGTTTAAGTATATACTGAGGCCACACTGTCTTCACTTCAGTAAGAATTTTTTTTTATTATTAATTTGTTTCCTTAATGTATAGACATTTTTAAATTGTTTTTATTTCGTTTATTTTTTTTTTAATTTAAACATTGTTTTTTCAACATTCCAAGATTCATTGTTTATATATCACATCCAGTGCTCCATGCAATACCTGCCCTCCTTAATACCCTTCACCAGGCTCACCCAACCCCCGACTCCCCTCCCCTCCAAAACCCTCAGTTTGTTTCTCAGAGTCCACAGTCTCTCCAGGTTCATCTCCCCCTCCACAGTTCTCTCCTGGTTTGTCTCCCCCTCCCGATTTCCCCCAACTCCCTTCTCCTCTTCTTCTCCCAATGTCCTCCATGTTTATTCCTTATGCTCCACAAGTAAGTGAAACTATATGATAATTGACTCTCTCTGCTTGACTTATTTCATTCAGCATAATCTCCTTCAGTCCCGTATATGTTGATGCAAAAGTGGGTATTCATCCTTTCTGATGGAGGCATAATATTCCATTGTATATATGGACCCATGTCTTCTTTTATCCATTCGTCTGTTGAAGGGCATCTTGGCTCTTTCCACAGTTTGGTGACCGTGGCCATTGGTGCTATGAACATTGGGTTACAGATGGCCCTTCTTTTCACTGCATATGTATCTTTGGTGTAAATACCCAATAGTGCAATTGCAAAGGTCATAGAAAAGCTCTGTTTTTAATTTCTTAAGGAATCTCCACACTGTTTTCCAAAGTGGCTACACCATCTTGCATTCCCAACAACAGTGTAAGAGGATTCCCCTTTCTCCATATCCTCTTCAACACTTGTTGTTTACTGTCTTGTTAATTTTTGGCTATTCTAACTGGTGTAAGGTGGTAATCAGTGTGGTTTGGATGAATCTCCCTGATGGTTAATGATGATGAAAATTTTTTTCAAGTGGTTGTTAGCCGTTTGTATGTCGTCTTTGGAGAAGTGTCTGTTCATGTGTTCTGCCCATTTATTTTACATGATTATCTGTTTTTAGAGTGTGAGTAGAGTTTGTGAGAGAGATTCTTTATAGATCTTGAATATCAGCCCTTTATCTGTAGTGTCATTTGTGAATATCTTCTCAATATTTGTGAAACCTACATTCTCAATATTTGTGAATATTCCATGGGTTTTGCCTCTTTGTTTTGTTGGCTGTTTTCCTTTTTGGTGCATAAGCTTTTGATCTTGATGAAGTCCCAAAAGGTCATTTTTGCTTTTGTTTCCCTTGCCTTTGGAGACCTGTCTTAAAAGAAGTTGCTGTGGCTGATGTCAAAGAGGTTACTGCCTATGTTATCTTCTAGAATTTGATGGAATCCTGTCTTACAGTGAGGTCTTTTTCATCCCTTTTGAGTTTATCTTTGTGTATGGTGTAAGAGAATGTTTGAGTTTCATTCTTCTGTACATATCTGTCCAATTTTTCCCAGCACCATTTACTGAGAGATTGTCTTTTCCATTGTGTATTTTTTTTCCTGTTCTGTTTGAAGATTATTTGGCCATAGAGTTGAGGGTTCCATATCTGGGCCTCTACTACCTGTTCCATTTGCTCTGTTTTTGTCCCAGTACCATGCTGTCTTGGTGATCACAGCACTTTTGTAGTAAAGCGTGAAGTCAGCTGCAACATAATGCCCCCAGTTTTTGTTTTTCTTTTTCAACATTTCCTTAGCAATTTGGGGATCTCTTCTGGTTCCATACAAATTTTAGGATTGTTTTGTTCCAGCTATTTGAAAATCTGGTGGAAGCTGTCTTAAAAAAAAAAAAAAGGAAAGAAAGAAAGAAAATTGCTGGTGGAATGTTGATCAGGATGTCATTCCCGAAAGAATAGCTTGTGCTGAGCAGTATAGACATTTTTAACAATGTTTTTATTTCTTCTGATCCATGAAAATGGAATGCTTTTTTTTTCTATCTTTTTGTGTCTTCTTAAATTTCTTTTATGAGTGTTCTATAGTTTCTCAAGTATAGATCTTTTACCTCTTTGGTAGGTTTATTATTCCAAGGTCTCTTATGGTGTTCTTAGGTGCTGTAGTAAATGGAATCGATTCTCTAATTTCCCTTTCTGTATTTTCATTGTTCGTATATAAGAAGGCAACTGATTTCTGTACATTAATTTTGTGTCCTGCTATATTACTTAATTTCTGTATGAGTTCTAGTATGTTTGGGGTGGAGTCTTTTGGGTTTTTCCCATATAAAGTGTTATTCATCTGTGAAGGAGAGAAGAAGTTGACTTCTTCTGTACCAATTTGGAATTCTTTTTATTTCTTTTTGTTGTCTGATTGCTGTTGCTAGGACTTCTAGTGCTATGTTGAACAACAGTGGCAAGAGTAGACATCCTTATTGTGTTCCTGATCTCAAAGGGGAAGGGTATCAGCTCTTCCCAACAGAGAATGATATTTACTAGTTGGGTTTTTTCATAGACAGAAGATTTTATGAAATTGAGGAATGTCCCTCATGTCAGTGTACTTTAAAGTGTTTTTTGATTAGAAACGGATGGCTGTATTTTGTGTCAAATGCTTTTTTTCTTTCTGCGTCAGTTGAGAGTACCATGTGGTTTCTCTTTTTTCTCTCATTGATTTTGTTCTATCACATTGATTGATTTGTGAATGCTTGAACCATTTGGGGCAAACCCAAGGATAAATCCCCACCTAGTCATGATGAATAATCTTTTTAATGTACTGTTGGATTCTATTAACTAGGATCATGTTGAGGAATCTTGGCATAGATATTCATCAGGGATATTGATCTGCAATTCTCTTTTTTGACCAGGGGGGGGGGGTGGGGTGGGTTTGTCTTTGCTAGTTTGGGATCAGGGTAATGCTGGCTTCATAGAAAGAGTCTAGAAGCTTTCCTTCTGTTTCTATTTTTTGAACAGCTTCAAGACCATGGGTATTATATTTTCTCTTCTTTGAAATGTTGGTAGAATTCTCTAGGGAATCCATCGGGGTCCTTGGCTCTTGTTTTTTGGGGAGGTTTTTTTTTTTTTTAAAAAGATTTATTTTTTATTTTATTTATTTGGACAGACAGAGATCACAAGTAGGCAGAGAAGCAGGCGGAGAGAGAGGGGGAAAGCAGGCTCCCTGCTGAGCAGAGAGCCTGATGCGGGGCTCCATCCCAGGACCCCAGGATCATGACCTGAGCCGAAGGCAGAGCTTAACCCACTGAGCCACCCAAGGGCGCCCCCTTTTGGGAGGTTTTTGATCACTGTTTCAATCTCATTACTATGTACTGGTCTAATCAGAGTTTTCATTTTCTTTCAGTTTCAGCTTTGGAAGTTTTATATATATATATATTATAGGTTTCCAATAATGTGTCTAATTCCTTCCAGGTTGCTTTGCTTAAACTTATTGGCATATAACTGTTGGTAAAAATTTCTGATGATTGTTTGTCTATTAATTTCTTTCTTCTTGGTGTTAGTTTTGTGATCTTTTCCCTTTTCTTCCTCTCATAAGTTTTAGTACTTTAGGGAAGGGATTAAGGTCGTCTTCTCTCTCTCTCTTCGTTTGGATTACTTTGGGCCAGTGGTTCATTGATCTTATTGATTCTTTTAAGAACCAGCTTCTGTTTTATTGATGTGTTCTGCTGTAATCTCTAGTTTCGAATTTATTG